>NC_056747.1:388252685-388272685 GCF_019279795.1 Protopterus annectens | reverse complement strand
ATGCAGTGATTAATAAGAAATAACCAATGAACATAGAGATAAAAATCACATACTCAAGACACTTAATATGATATTCTTTTTGTAGTAAGTGCCTTGAGCATGTGATTTTTATCTCTATGTTCATAACTTCCAGTAGTAGGTACGACAGCTAAAACTTACCTCTGTCTCCTGCCCCTAATGTTATGATACTCAGGGTCTCTCTGGATCTGTTTGGTGCCATTACAAGACTAGAGTAAATCAGCTGTAAACCTCAATGTACTAACCAATTATACAATTGTTTAAATTTGAGTAGTGAAAACATTATTAAAGCAGCTTCTTTTTCAAAGTCACCAAACTTTGTTTTATGTAATCTTTTTAATCACATCTTATACAACCTCTAGACACATCAAGCAATTACATTTTTGTAACTAGATTAGAAAGTAGAGGTGTAACTGTATTACTGTCCTCAGTTTTATACACTGACATATCAAAGCGGCAAAGCAGTGACTCCTTATGTTGTTCTTTATTTTGTTTACCTAAACACATTACCTTGGTATGCATATCACTTGTATTTCTCATCTCCAGCCCTGCTGGAAGTCAAAAGATGGTCATAGACCTCACAGTTACACCAGAGCTCCTTGGCATTTCATTTAGATGTATGAACTGCAAGGACACCTAAAGTGTATATATATATATATATATATATATATATATATATATATATATATATATACACACACATATATATACACACACACACACACACACACACACACACACACGCACACACATCACTAAAAGAAATAACACTGATCGTAGGAACTTGTGCTGTCATGACTGTTCCTGCTGATATTTTAAAGCTAACAGATAAATATATCCTCATTTGTATTAAAAGTGGAAGTGCAATCCTCACTTTATAACAGTTAAAAATGCAAATTAAATATAATTTTTGCATATATGGGTGTGATTTTTAATTATTACATAACTAAGGTTCCAAATAATTACATTACATTTTTCATGTATTTTTTTCTGGTTGTCTTCTCAAAGTTCCAAACTAATAATTTAATTCCATCTCTTTAGATATTTAATGCTATTTTCTGACTGAAAAAGGGAAGCTGCTTCCTATAGTGAACTGAAAGTTGTGTGTTCATTCAGGAATATAATTTAATATTAACTGCAAAACTAATTGGTTCTTTTATTCCATTTTGTTTTGGGATTTAGTAAAATGGCCAATAAGATTTTATTTCCTCCATAACCTTAGCTGAATAGTCATTATCAAATCTTGTAGTGTTAATACCTATTTTAAGAGGGGAATTCACCCAGGCTGCATTTAATGCGAGTCTTATGCCTAGATTGCATATAAATTTGGCTATAATTGATCTTAGTGTGGAACCCTGCTTGGATGGAAGTTTCATGAAACATCTGTGAGTCCTGTCAATACTGTGAGAGAGTCTCTCTTGAAGATTCAATACTTTAGTGAGCCATGTAGTAAGGAAATTAACCATAATACCCCTGTGTTTTCCGGGATATTATATATTTGGGTATTGTTTCTACATTCTCTGTTTTCCAGGATATCCACCTTTTCCATAAGCCAGTTTTATTTCAGTAGAACTTCTGGCTGAGCGTAATGTTCTCCCATTCATCCTTACATATCATTCAATGATGTATCCAGGTTGCGTATCTAGACAATTTGCTGTTTTACCATTTTTATTAGTTCCATTTGTGTGTTACATCCTTCTTGAACATAGCAAGACTTAATGTCAAAACAATTATCCATTTTCAGAGCTAGTTCATGGATAGTTGAAAGCAATGGCTGAAATTACTGGGAGGAAGATTTAGGAGAGTTCATTTCTTCAAGTGAAGACCCTGACAGGAAAATGTGATGCAATTCACAAAAACATATTCAAAATAATAGCATTTTCTTAGAATGATAAGCTCCCAACAAATATACTTTACTGATCTAAATAAGCATTATTTTGTCATAAAAATATGTTACAGAGTAACTTTCGAGTCGTCTCCCTAGTCTCCTCTCCACCTTTCCAAATATTTTGCCTCTAGTCTGCTGTCTACCCCACCAATGTATCCTAAGAGCAATTTCATTTCAGAATGTAACTTGCTAAAAGGACTTTAAAGTTTAATGTTAAACCAGAAGGCTATGTACCTGAATTTATAATTTGCCAGTTATTAATAGAAGCTTCCACCTCAGGGTTTAGCAACACATTTCTTGAGTAATCTGGTAGCCTAATCACCAAGTTTTCTTCATCTTTCTTCTTAAACGACCCTGCCTCATAGTCCTTTGGGCAAGGGCAGACCATCTTCCTTAACTAAAGTTAATTGAATACAATCCACCTTTCTTCCCTAGGTTCTGAGCATTTTGTACAGTTACATCATTGTGATCAGTTGCAGTTCATGAATGTCATCTTATTATAAAATAAATCTAGGATTAAAATTCTCTTACTGGCTTTAAGCTTAAAAGCTACAGCTAAGCAAGCCGAGTAAAAGCCGCACACATAACAACACAATATGTATGCTGCCTCAGTGACATCTGAGTTTGTTCAGAGTCATTCATTGTTTGTCTTCTTCAGTCGCTACTTTCAACTCACAAGAGAAATGGGGGTTAGCATCAGCAGATCAAACACATTCATCGGATGTAGTCATGCTTGAGAGCCAAGTCATCAGATGGATATTGAAGAACACTGGCCTCCACATAACACTATTATCAAGTGATTTGCTTGTAGGTGTGCAATGTATGCTCCATTGGGGCAAGAATATGATTACAGAGGGAATATTTGGAAAGGTGCTATTGTACACTTTATTCTCAAATCTTACCAGTGCTATGTGGCACTTTCACATTGTTTTTCTTGTCAATGGACCACAGCAGACAAAAAATGTTGTATCTTTATTTTGAGGAGCAGCAGTGCAACATCTGCAAACATTCTATTTTTGTAGACAATATTAAATTAAGATCACAGCTTTGTTTGCACATTTGTCTTATGTGGTAAACTGGATCACACAGAAAGAAAAAAAATGTAGTATACATTTTTTATGTAGCGATTCTTCAAAGTAATGTAATTTATATGCGGTGGTGCTACTGCTTAAATGCCTCAGTCTTGCATATTATTTGTATCATTCCTCATAAATATGTCGTTTCACGGTTTAACCATAAAAGAGGCAGTAAACATAAGTGTCTGTGTTTACAGGTGATATGAAAGGTTAAGTCAGGTTCAAGGCTGTGTTCAACGTTATATATTATGATGGCAAAGACTATCATGATCAACCCCAGACTTACGAAAAGTTCTTTATTAACAGTTCATAACTGTAGTCCTCTGTGCTGAACTGTTATCTGTAGTAACCTAGATCCTTTTTAGAAAAAGAGACTAAGCAAAGTTCTGTAACAGATCCACAATGTTACCCAGCTGTCAAGCAAAAGACAACGTTTCTCAGTATTTCCAAAGTGCATTAACCTACATGTTACTTGTAAGAAGCAGGCCTACTTAATTCAGATTTGTGTTTTTTTTTTTAATTGAAAAGAGTATTAGAAATTTTAAGACGAGTGACAGAGATTGTACACTCAGCCTTGATACCTGGAAGATAAAGGTGTGACTTCTGATGTCCTTCAAGGATGCATCTGCAGTCATAACATATGGGTTGTCCTGCCTCAGGCAGCCCTTCGGTCGGCCGGATTCCAAAGTCTGGGTCTGGGTCTGGCCTCGGCTGATGTCACACTTTCCCCGATGTCAGAGCTTCTGGGGTATAAAGGCATCAGCTGACGCCATTTTCCTCAGTCTTTCTTGCCGCGTGGTGCCCAAAGCAGAAGCTGTTTGCAAGTGCCGGTCGGTCAGATCCAGAGATTCAGCTACCGAAGACTTCTAAAAAGCTAAGTACCCCGTTGGGGACTCTTTCTTGCCTCATCCGATGTCAGACAAAGTAAATAATTGTTTAACTTGTGGAAAACAAATACCTCATAAGGATTTCCATTCCTACTGCCTTCCTTGCTTAGGCCCAGACCACGACGTATCAGCTTGTTTAGCCTGTGCCTCCTTCAACCAACGGACTCTTAGACGTCGGTCGGAGTTTGCAGAAGAGTTTTTTGGATCCGCTTTTGCATATAAAATGCCATCAGAGACTCCGACTACACATTTAGCCAAAAAACGCAAGGAAAAGGACGGACACTCGCGGCCCGTGGTTTTGGCTGAAACCACGGTTAGGCCTACCGTGAGTGTCTCGGTTTCGGCTGAAACCGAGGCCTCGGTTCTTCCTTCTGCCGAAATCATACCTCCGACAACCGAGGCCAGAGAGGCCCCGGCTGAGTCAGCTACAGAAATCCCTACCGAAGAAGCAAGCGCACAAGAATTGTCCGACACCATTCCTTTGGACATTTCTACACCTGCACGTGGGGCAGCTAGGCCCCCTGCTTCTATGTCTATTAAGGCTTTCTCCAGGGCTAAAGCAGCTAAAATTACAAAGGCTTTACCTGCAAAATCTACTTCTCAGAGACCTTCCTCAAGTTCCCAGATTCTCAGTCTTGCTGAGGACCTTATATCTCTGATTAGGGGTTCCCAACCTCACCCAGACAGGGCCTCCCAACCTCCTCCTGACAAAAGGCCTAGGACTGAACCCCCTGAACCTCTCTCCTCTGATTACTCCTCGGATGGATCTGATTTGTCAGACCATCAGGAAGGGCCATACTCACCTTATGAGGATTCAGATGCAGAAGACTCTATTCCTTCTGCTTCCCCTCCAGAGGAATTTTCTTTTGGGGAGACTTTACACTCTATGAGGGAACACTTTCAATGGCAGGGTCAGGATTTCTCTGATTCTAGAAAAAGACTAAGGACATTCTTACACTTGCCACAGCATAGGCCTTTAGCCATACCACCTGTGCTAACTGTAGTTGATGATGCATATAATGATGTCAGTTCTGCCCCTGATTCACTTCTCCCGGCCCCTGCCAAACCTGACAGATACTACAGGGTCCCGGATTCCCACTTTCACTTGTATAAAGCCCATGCTGCAGACCCAGAAACTATTTCTCAGGGCCCAAAAGGTGTTGCAGCTGCCACTGCCAAAAACCCACTACCCTCTGAAAGGGAGTTAAGAGCATTAGAGAGATGGGGAAAAAAGGTTTATACATCTGCTACTCTTTCTGCCAGGGCTTTAAACTGTCAATTCCATATGATACAGTACCAGGAATATTTGTTAGATCAGCTGAATAAAAAGCTTTCTTCTCCTGAACCTTTAGACCATAAGGCCCTTTAGGATTTGGTACACAACTCTCAGCAGGTCAGTAATCATTTCTTAAAATGTGGCTATGATGCACTGGAAGCTTCATTTAGATCAGCTAAGACTGGGGCAGTAATTCGAAGACATGCCTGGCTAAAAGAGCAATCCTTGCCGGACCATGTCAAGGCTAAACTCCTGGATGTTCCAATGGAGAAACAAAGTTTATTTGGCTCCCCTGCACAGGAGATTCTAAAGAAAGTGGAAGAAAAAGCAAAATCTGTGCAAACAGTTAAAGATTTTCTGCAGGTCCAACCTCCGAGGTTCAGCAGAAACTGGCCTTCAAAGAATTGGTCCTTTCCAGACACCTCCAAAGCACAGAGAGGCAGGAATAGACGCCCAAGAGGCAGAGGTCAATCAAAGGGTGCCTACAGGGGTCGTCAGTGGCAACCTGCCAACCAGAGGAGTACTGCCACAGCTGCAACTACAATCACTTCCACAGGACAGACACAATGACTTGACTCTGATTCCGCCTACAAGGGAACAACTGGAAACACCCTTGGGCGGAAAGTTGGCTCTATTCTCAAAAAACTGGCATTGCATTACAAAAGACAAATGGACATTGCAAACAATAGACAAAGGATACAGGTTTCATTTCCACACTTTACCAAGAAGGAGCGGAATGCCAAACCTTCCACCAAACCAGAAGCCAGAGGCTTTAAGACAAATCAACAATTTACTTCAGATGAAAGCAATAGAAAGGGTACCATCTATGGAACAAGGCCAAGGATTTTACTCCAGACTATTCCTTGTACCAAGAAAAGAAACCCAATGGAGGCCTATTCTCGACTTGTCCGCACTAAACACATATCTCATTGTGCCAAAATTCAAAATGCTGACCCTACAGCAACTTCTTCCCATGTTGGGCAAGGAGTCTTGGCTGGTGACTCTAGATCTCAAGGAGGCATACCTCCACGTCCCTATACGACCAGATTGCAGAAGACACCTCAGATTTCTTGCAGGATCAGAGCATTATCAATTCTCAGCATTGCCCTTTGGCTTATCTACTGCCCAGAGTATTCACGAAATGCCTGGCATCAGTAATTGCACATTGCAGGCTTCAGGGAATTCAAATCTACCCATACCTGGACGACTGCATAATACAAGCGGACAACAAGACAAAACTAATAAAGGATTTGGCCTATGTCATACACCTGTTACAGGCCTTGGGATACACAGTCAACATCCAGAAGTCAAGACTAGTGCCATCCCAAAGGATAACATTTTTGGGTGCGGATCTGGACACAATAACTCAGATGGCTTTTCTCACAGAAGAAAAACAAAAGCAACTCCCAGTCTACTTCATGGCTTTGACAAGACAAACTCAGCTCACTGCAAGGAAAGTCCTGCAGGCCCTGGGTTACATGGCATCTTGCATAATCTTGATCCCACATGCCAGGCTGCATATGACGAAATTACAATGGTACCTAAGGAATGTATGGTCTCAACACAGGCACAGTCTAGAAACCATGATTCCAATCATTCCATGCCTGAAAAAGCAATTCCTGTGGTGGGCTCAGGTCTGCCAGTCCAACAGAGGGTTGCCTTTCAACAAACCACAACCAAGGCAGACCTTCACCACGGACGCCTCAGACCTAGGATGGGGAGCACACATGGAAGACAAGTGCATCCAAGGCCTATGGTCGCAAGACCAGCTGAATTTGCACATAAACCTAAAGGAGATGCTGGCAGTGAAGCATGCAATCGAGGCATTCAAATCATTCCTCCAGCAAGGACATCTGCTGATAAGGACAGACAATACCACAGTCACGCATTCCTATCCTCTATGCCGGATGGCAATGGATCTGTGGAACCTAGCTCTGAATCTCAACATCCAACTGCAGGCCAAATTCGTACCAGGAAAAGAGAATTCACTAGCAGACAGCTTAAGCAGAACTACCACGGATGCTCACGAATGGATGCTGCATCCAGACATCTTCAAAATCATAACAAACAAATGGGGAACGCCAGAGATAGACCTGTTCGCCTCCCCACTCATCCACCAACTGAGGAAATTCTGCTCAAGAGTATACCACCCACAAGCCTGGAAGGTGGACTCCCTCTCTTTCAACTGGAATGCCCTAACAGTGTATGCTTTTCCACCACTCCCATTGATGTACAGAGTTCTACTGAAGATCAGAGAGGAACAGCCAAAGGTGATACTGATAGCTCCAGACTGGCCAAGGCAGCACTGGTATCCGCTACTGAGAAGCATGTCTCGGACGAACTCATGGCCTCTACCCCTATGGCCTCTACTTCTAACGCAGAACAACTTCAAGACCCTGCATCCAAACTTGAAAACACTGCAGCTGACTGCCTGGAAAATTGCCTAAAACAAAACCAAACTGTCTTATCTCAGAGGGTCAAGGACATTATCCTGGAGGCTCGCAGACCCTCCACAAGAAAGACATACTCAGCTAAATGGAAGAGATTCCTCATTTGGAGCGCATCAAAGGGTACAAATGTCACACTGGCAAACCTAGCACACATCCTAGAATACTTAGCAGAACTGTTCCACAATGGCCTGTCCATTAAGATTCATGCTTCAGCAATTTCAGCAGAATACAACATGGATCCTCCTATCTTCTCTCACCCTCTCCTCAGACAATTTTTAAGAGGGATCAAAAATGTAAAACCTCCAAGGAAACCCCCTCTGCCTGCATGGGATCTCAATTTTGTGCTGGAAAAATTAACACTACCCCCTTTTGAACCAGCAGCATCAGCAGACTTACAGTTCTTATCTTGGAAAACTGCTTTCCTTCTAGCAATCACTTCAGCAAGAAGAGTATCCGAGTTACAGGCACTAATGGCAGTGCAGCCTTTCCTTATTTTTCACCAGGATAGAGTGTCTCTGAGAACCAATCCTACTTTCATGCCAAAGGTGGTATCCAGGGTATCCTTGAACCAAGCTATTCATTTGCCTACGTTCTTCCCTAACCCACAGAACAGGGGGGAAAAACTACTGCATACCTTGGATGTACACAGACAACTATGCTACTATCTGGACAGAACTAAAACCAGCAGAAAAATTGACCAACTTCTGGTAGCATATGCAACAGGAGTGCAAGGAAAAGCAACTTCCAAACAGACAATTTCTAAATGGATAGGAAATTGCATTCGTTTCTGCTACTCTTTTCATGGAAAGACAACACCTGAAAATATCAGGCCTCACTCCACAAGAGCCACAGCCACCACTACAGCTTTCCTACGAGGGGTGGCTACCAAGGATATTTTAGAAGCTGCTACTTGGAGCTCCATGCATACATTTGCCAAGCATTACAATCTACCTTTATACTCCAGATCCCGAGCAGGTTTTGCAACTGCAGTTTTACAGGGGATCTTAACTACACCATCCTTATCTTAGTACCTCCTCCCCCAGTTTGGCTATGGTATTCTACCCATATGTTATGACTGCAGATGCATCCTTGAAGGACATAGTACAGTTTTGTACCTACCATAAATGTAGATGTCCGATAGGTATGCATCTGCAGTCAGGATTACCCACCCTCCTCCCCTCTGTGGTATTCCTAGGGTGCTTACCCTCTTTCAGCTAGCTGGGGGAATCTATTATGGTGTATTTGTTTGTATGTATATCTGTATATATATATATATATATATATATATATATATATATATATATATATTGTTTTCTACTGTTTGAAATTTTCAATTTTTATCCAAATTTAGCCTTCCTAGAGGGCACCTGGCATCTGGGGCAAGAAACACTGAGGAAAATGGCGTCGGCTGATGCCTTTATACCCCAGAAGCTCTGACGTCGGGGAAAGTGCGACATCAGCCGAGGCCAGACCCAGACTTTGGAATCCGGCCGACCGAAGGGCTGCCTGAGGCAGGACAACCCATATGTTATGACTGCAGATGCATACCTATCGGACATCTACATTTATGGTAGGTACAAAACTGTACTTTCCTTCACCTGGTACTTGGAGTTATATTCCATTAGTGACAGTGCAGTGTGCCATTAGGAAGTACTATACTCCCAAACTGTTTTGCAGATGAAGAAAGAAAGGGCCATGCAACAGTAAAACATGATAAAGAACATGGAAACAGATTTTCATGTAAAGACAATTTTAAACACTGTTCAGAGATACTCACTTTAAACTATTGTGAGCAATATGATTATATGTAAATGACAAAAGATCAGGCCATAAAAAGGTAGTCTACTGAAGGCACCATATGCATTGTAGGAAATATCCAACTTTGCCAGAAAACAAAATCACATCAGTATATGTCCTCTGCTATGATGTCATAGTGGGTTAGAACAAAAAAAAAGTAGTAATAACTAGTTACAGTGCCACATTGTTATAATTATAGTATATAACATAAAAATAAGCTACAAAATATGTTTCTAATTCAGATTCTGACCTTGACTTTAACTTCACGCAAAGTCAAACTGTGAGAGAAACAAGTGAATAAAAATAAACATTACTTTTTTATCAGAGGGGCTGCAATAAGGGCATGAACAAAAAGGTTAACAAACAACAAAAGAGTCACAACCTCATGTCTCACAGCATAGAATTCATACCTCTTAACTAAAAAGGCAGTTGTTACAGCCATGCCATTAAGGAACTCATGGGTACTGTTTAGCAGGATTTTCATTTCTCTTTTTTTAATCGCAGTAACAAGGATGTATCTTGTAATTAAGTGCTGTGGAAGGAATACTGTCAGAAGTTCACCAAAGATAGTCCATTGATGGTGTCTGTCACCTTGAAGGGTATGTGACCGAAATAAAATATTCTGTTATTTATAACATGCTTCTCGTCAAAACAGGGTCCATCTGTATGATTTTCTATTATCTAATAAACTCTAATTTGCAATTTGTCAATCTGTATGCATTCAAAGTTTTGATTTAAATGCAAATGATTTTAATCTTTCTTCCTACACTTTAAATAAAAACAGTAAATGAACAGCAGTGAATAATTTCTGCATGTTTCTTTCTCTTTTGTAAAGTTACCTTGCCACAGGCAGACTTGGAAAATTTCCCTTAATTAGCAGCAGTGTTCCTTCTCTTCGTGATCAGAGTTTATATGAATGGGGCAATGAGGTACAACTGTAATCATTGTGAGGTTCTCAAGAATGCTATTTGGACTGCTTTTTTTCTTTTTTTTTAGGAAGGGATGACTGTTTATAGCCATCTTACAGAGCCGTATTTTCGGTGTTTTAACCACCGCCTTCCCTTTTCCTCATTGCACTGTTTTATAGCTTTTCTTACCTTACTTAGAAGTAAATTCTTCACTGCCATCAGAATGGCATTTGGCCTCAGTATTCTGTAGGGTGAATTACATAATTCTGCTCAGTGGTTAGTGAGCTAGTGACTAAGAGTAAACATATTGCATTATGTTATGCACACTACACCAAGGAGTAATTTCTTGCCCTTTATCCCCCTCCCAGAAATGCAAGCAACAAGCTTGACTACATCACTCAACAGGTGTGCTTTTGTCTTACACTGTTGTCATCTTATGTCCCTAAAAATTGAATGTCAGCACTGCTGATAATGCCACCTGACACTTAGTGCTCAGAGTGGCTGCCCCTTTACCCCATCCTAACTAGGCCTCTGGGTTGTGTGTCTGTCTGAGATAATCATACATTCATCAGAGCAAAACTACACAGCCATGTTTTAGCATGTCCTGAAAAACTGTTTGATTTATAGTAAGCATAAATTAGTCAGGTAGTATAATGAAAGACTAAATGTAGCCTGAAAGCAAACTTTTCTTAATAGGTCAGCCAAGGGTGAGAGAATTAAACATCCATGAGATGACTTGCCTTACTTGGGAATGAAGGAAAGAATAGGCAGCAGGTTAAAAATTTAAACTCAAAGTAGAGTATGTAGGGAAACAAGATTCCCATGTGGATGAGATGTAATCAAACAGCCTACATGCATTTATGTAAGAATGTAAGTTCACCTTGCTGGAGTAGTGACGTGCATGAGGGTCACCTTGCTGGGGTAGTGACATGTGCATGAGGGTGACCTTGCTGGAGTAGTGACATGTGCATGATCTCCTAGAAGAAAGGTTGGGGTGGAGGGCTACTTATCAGACTGAACATGCACTCATCACTGCCTTGTATCAGAGCGTTACTTACACACAAGCACACTCTCATCTCTCCCTCACATCATAGACTTTGTGTGTGTGTGTATATATATATATATATATATATATATATATATATATAATTAAATTATGATAAGTTATAAATTGTATACATATGTTTGCACATGGGTGTACTTCTAATGAATGAAACCCACTTACCCGAATATTTGAAAACAGACACAACATTGCAGAATCTGCATTTGAACAAACTCTCAGATCACCAATAAGGATCTCTGGATAAGTAACCACTTGGCCACCATGGGGAACTTTGTCCCTTTCTCCATTGTAGTGCAATCTCGGAGTTGGAAGATTTAGTTAGGGGGATAAGAGGCAAGCGCCCCACATGTGTGGGTTTAATTTGCTTCATTTTTTCATTTTTTTGTGGTGGCAAGTAGTTACTTACCTGTAGTTTTCATTCAGTGATCCGAGAGTTCATTCAAATACTGTTTTGGTGAAGTCATCTCACTCTTCAGAGGGTCGTGTAAGTGGGTTTTCGTTCATTAGAGATAGACCCATGTACACATGTACATTCTCAACACTCCCTAATTATGCGTGTTTGGGCCCCTATCAGATTATCGAAGTTTCAAAACTTTGAAAGTCATATGATTGGGAGCATATGATCAAAGTTTTGAAACTTTGAACATTTTGAATGGAGATCGCAGTACAGCACTGAATGGGAAATTTTCCCTTTTCCCCAATTTAGTGTGATCTCGGAGTTGGTATACTTCATTAGCAGGGGGTGTGGGGGTGCAGGGAGGGCTTGCCCCCTGCAAAAACTTTAAAAATAGAATTTTTTTTTTTATTTGTTTTTTTTTTTTTTTTTTTTAATGTTCGAAGTTCCAAAACTTTGATCATATGGTCTTGGCCATATGAGTTTTAAAGTTTCGGAACTTTGATAATTTAACATAGATCCCTGTGTATATATCTGTATATATATATATATATATATATATATATATATATATATATATATATATATATATATGTGTGTGTGTGTGTGTGTGAATATATATGCATGTATATGTATGTCAACACGCACACACTCATAACTCCCATTACATACATACAGACACACTCCATCCCACCATGGATTCCTACTTATATGCACACACATGCACTCTAATCACTCTCTCATATCATGGACTTTTCCATATTTACATACAACTGTACAATATCATCCTTCCAGCTTATCACAGACCCTTCTTTACATACGTGCATACAAACACATACACTGCCATTACCCCCTCATATCTAAGACCCTTACAGACATATATGCATACAAGTATACTTTCATCCATCACATACACATGCACTCCCACCACTCCCTTCTAACAAAGATTCTTCCAAATACATATGCACACATGCCCTCATCGAACTCTGATATAATGGACAATTCACATATACGCAGACAGGTGCACTTTCATAACTCCCTCATATTATGGTCAGTTCCATTTATATGCACATGTGCATTTTCATCACTCCCTCATGTCACACATCCTTCATTACATACATGCATACATACATGCACTCTCTACACACCATCTTTCCATACATGCACTCCCTTCACTCCATCCTTCCATTCATGTACACATGCACTCCCTTTACTCCATCCTTCCGTACATGCACACATACACTCCCTTCACTCCATCCTTCCATACATGCACTCATGCACTCCCTCCTTCCCTACATGCACTCCCCCTTCACTCCATCCTTCAAACATGCACACATGCACCCCTCCTTCACTCCATCTGTCCAAACATGCACTCCTCCTTCACTCCATCCATCCAAACATGCACTCCCTTCACTCCATCCTTCCATATATGCACACATGCACTCCCTTCACTCCATCCTTCCATGCATGGACACATGCACTCCCTTCACTCCATCCTTCCATAGATACACTCCCTTCACTCCAGCCTTCATTATATGTACACATGCACTCCCTTCACTCCATCATTCCCTACATGCACTCCCTTCACTCCATCATTCCCTTCATGCACACATGCACTCCCCTTCACTCCATCCTTCCAAACATGCATGCATGCAATCCCTTCACTCCATCCTTCCAAACATGCACAGCTTTCACTCCATCCTTCCATATATGCACATGCACTCCCTTCACTCCATCCTTCCATATATGCACATGCACTCCCTTCACTCCATCCTTCCATATATGCATGCCTGCACTCCCTTCACTCCATCCTTCCATATATTTACCTGGTTCACCTTGCAGGCCGCTGCTTGTAAATATTTCATCTTTCAAGTCCGTGCATAGACTTATCAAGGGTATCAGAACTTGTCAGGGATTTGGGATGCATGGCTAGGCTTAGAAAGGCCCTTGTGGTCATTAGATTAGTAAACACCTATGAACCTATTTGCACACATGCACTCCCTTCACTCCATCCTTCCATACATGTACATGCACACCCTTCATTCCTTTCTTCCTTACATGCACACAGGCACTTTCATTGCTCCATGGTATCTGCTGTCCTCAGTTAGTGCACTGATATCTTGTTTTTCTTCCTATACGGTAAAGTAACACCTTGCTTGCTGTCCACATCTGGTACAGTAACACCTTATCTGATGTCTCCATGTGGTGCAGTGACATCTTGTTTGTTGTCCCATGTGGTTCAATGTCATTTTGTTTCCTCTCCCTACCCGAGAGTGAAGTTGAGTCCTGCCCCATATGTCATAGAGGGTCTTCACTGTAATGACAAACCTAAATTATTTTGCAGTTCTGAGAACTGAAAAGGAGGCTGGGTAGATGCCAGCATGCCCAGGGTTCAGGATATGTGAGCACCTTTTAATATGTACACAGTACTAGATTCTCTTAACATAGAAAACTAAGCAAAATTTCACAGATGTCTATTAATCTGTGTTACTGAGTTTGGTTAAACACCTTCCTTGAGATTATTCTTAAGTCCTGGTTGCAAAGAGAGAATCTTACAAACTGTTCAGCTTTCTAGAAATGTGGCCCTCTGTATCCTAGTACACTAGTCCATGACAGATTAACTGAGTATTGTGGAATGAACATGCCAGATTTTGTTTACTTCTGTAGAACTAAATTGGGTTAGGTCTAACATGGAAAGCAGGAAAAGTTTCTTTCAAAACAGGTGCACTTTAAAACACAGAAAAAATATTGCTGACAGGTTAAAGCAGACAACTTGAATGAAGAATGCAATTTTGATACGAGTATAACTAAAGCTGGAAAGAAAACAGTGACAATACAGGTTTTATGTTATTTATAGTGACACTTGTGTAACAATTAACCCATTTATTCTCTGGCCTAACCAAATTTGGGCTGCAGGTGAGCCAGAGTCTATTGTGGCCCTCGGTAGACCTAAGGCAGAGAAAATAATTCTATTTAATAAAGCAGGACGCACACACTTATTCACACATAACACCAATACCTACACTGTCAGCTTAATGGGCAGTCCCAAGCCAGATGTTTGAAAATGTATGCTTTCTGGCCCTGGTATAAAGTTGTTGGATTGATAATGTTAGTTGCTGCAATTGGTTTAACTAGAGAAAAATTCAAGAATATGGTGTTCAGCTATGTGCAGACCAATATTTATAAACTACTCTTTATTGAGGAATCATGAGAAATATATAAATTACCCACATGATAAAATAGAAATGTTTCAGAGTTAAGAATGCAAAATGACACAAGCCAATAAGTCAGACTCCTGTAGATATAGACAAATGTTTTGGTGTTTTTACACCTCACAAGCATAGTCAAAGCTGTCTTATGCATTGAAATGTTAGACTTATAAAAAAACTTCAGACTTTATTTACCTCAGAGTATGAATGTCAGGAAAGGATGGAAAGAAGAAATTAAAATTCCTCAAGTGGATGCATAGAGGATCCCATCAGAAGAATCCTAAGTACAGAAAAACTGTTGTACTTCATCAGGCTATTATGAATGGGGGATGGCTTATGCACTGAAACCTGCAGTCAGGATGACTGGCAGAAGAGGACAGCCAGAATATTAAAGACTAGGATGTGGAGTGCTAAAGGAGGCTTGCATTGTTGCCTCGCACTTGTTACAAAATTTGCACCTAGAGCAGTGTTGGAGTGTCACTGCATTATATATGGTGCCCTCTTAGGAGGGAGCCCAGGAAATGTGGGAGCCTGAGCTGTTCATTCTAGTCAGAGTTTTGCATCTCACTGAGTACTGGGGCTATTCAGAGTCTTGCATTCCAATGAGTACTGGGGCCATTCAGAGTCTGACACTCCAGTAAGCACTGTGGCCATTCAGTGTCTGACACCCCAGTACGTACTGGGGCCATTCTGAGTCTGGCACACCAATGAGTACTGGGAGCAGAGTCTTGCACCTCAATGAGTATTGAGGCCATTCAGTTTCTGGCACTCCAGTGGGTACGGGGGCCATTCAGAGTTTGGCACCCTGAACACTAGTGGGCCATTCAGAATCTTGCACCTCGATGAGTATCGGGGCCATTTAGAGTCTTGCCACCCTGATGTGGTTTTGGGCGCAGCCTGCTTTTCACCGGAATCTCTAGATGAATGTGGCGACTTGGAATGAAAGTCTATGATTGGGTTTACATTCATCACAGACTTACTAAAATGCCATATATCAACTTCTGTTACAATTCTGGTATAAAATTATCCCATTTTATGACTGCATCAGTTATGATTTTACTTACAGTGGACATTTTAGTACTACAGCTATGTACAGACTGCAGCAATCATTTACAGCATCCATCTCTGTACATGTAGATACTAAGCCAAGGTTGATGCTGTGTACATACAGATACTGTTTGGGGTGATGATGTCAGGTACATACAGATACCATGTAGGGATAGTGATGCTCTATACATATAGACATTAAGTAGGAGATAGTGACTTTCTGCACTTATAGATAGTTAACTTGAAGTGGTGCTCTATACATACAGATACTGCATAGGGTGGTGATCTGTATATGTAGATACTAAGTGGGGTGATGCTGTGTACATACAAATACTGCATAGGGGTAGTGACGCTATTTATGTGTACGCACTAAACTGGGTGATGCTGTCTGCATACAGATACTGCATAGGAGTGTTAACACTCTCGTGTAGATACTAAATGGTATTATACTGTGTACATACAGATACTGCATAGGGGTGATGATGCCCTTTATGTGTAGATACTAAATGGGGTGATACTGTGTACATACATATACTGCATAGGTTGTGGTGATGCTCTGTACATGTAGCTACCAAGTGGGGATGATGCTGTGTACATACATACTATATAGGGGTGGTGATGCTCTGTAATGTGGATACTAAGTGGGGATGATGCTGTGTACATACATACTGTATAGGGGTAGTGATGCTTTGTAATGTAAATACTAAGTGGGGATGATGCTGTGTACATACATACTGTATAGGGGTGGTGATGCTCTGTAATGTAGATATTAGGTGGCAATTATGCTGTGTACATACATACATACTGCATAGAGGGTGGTGATGCTGTGTAATGTAGACACTAAGTGGGGATGATGCTGTGTACATACATACTATATAGTGGTGGTGATGCTCTGTATGTGTAGATACTAAATGGGGATGATGCTGTGTACATACATACTGTATAGGGATGGTAATGCTTTTTATGTGTGGATACTTAGTGGGGATGATGCTGTCTGAATACAGATACTGTATAGGGGTGGTGATGCTCTGAATGGTTAGATATTAAGTAGGGATGATGCTGTGAAGAAAACCGCACAGAAGCTGTATTGCCCCAGAAACAGCCTACAATGAGAGAAAAAGAGGAGCCCACCCTAGAAGAAGTAAGAAAAGCACTAAGGAAGATGAAGTCAGAGAAAGCAGCAGGCTCAGATGAGGTTACAGCTGATATGATTAAAATGCTGGGTAAGATAGGGGAGAAATGGTGCCTAAGGGTGCCAATAGCAGTGTGGAGAGAAAGGTGTATCCCAGATGACTGGAGAATAAGTATACTCATGCCAGTGTACAACAACAAAGGGGACATCCACAACTCTGGGCAGTACAGAGGCATCAAACTCCTATGACATTGCATGAAAGTTCTGGAGAGGGTTACTGATAAATGGATACAGAGAGTAGTAGAATGTAAGACGGGAGATGAGGCGTTTGTATTCAGATCAGGACAATTGACCTGATGTTTGCATTGAGACAGATACTTGAGAAGAAGCTAGAGATGAAGAGAGAGTCCAACTGGGCATTCCTAGACTTGGAGAAAGCATATGACAAGGTCCCAAGAAAGCTAATCTGGGCAGTACTACGGTGGCTTGAAGTCCCAGAAACATTGGTAGAATTAGTGTAGGTTATGTACAAGGACCCAATGACTCAAGTACGAACAGTGTTCGGCCTCACAGAGGGGTTCCCAGTGGGAGTGGGTGTACATCAGGGTTCAGCTCTGAGCCCACTGCTGTTCATACTGGTGATGGACTACATTAGCAAACAGGTTGGAGGGGAGGGATCAACAAATCTGCCGTATGCAGATGATGTGGCAGTGCAGGCAGACTCTGAGCTAGAACTTCAGCAAAGGATAGGAGAATGGAATGCAAATCTGAAGGCACACGAGATGAAACTAAGCACAGATAAAGCAGTGGTAATGGCAGCAAATTGGGGAAATCGGAAGAAGGTGAGAATAGAGATAGAAGGGAAGATAGTGGAACATGTAAATAGCTTCAAGTATCTGGGAGGGGTGGTTGAGGAGAAGGGTAGTCTGAATGAAGAGGTCAAAGCTAGAATCAGAGGGGCTGTAGCCAACTGGCATAGAGTATCAGGTGTAGTCTATGACAGAAGAATGCCAAAGAAGCTGAAAAGTAAGGTGTACAAGACAGTGGTGCAACCAGTACTACTGTATGGTACAGACACCTGGGCAGTAAAGGCAGAACAGTTGAAGAGGCTAGAGATGATGGAAATGAAGTGCCTGAGAAAGGTCACAGGATGCACACTGTGAGACAGGCAAAGAAATGAGGACATAAGAGTAGAAGCCAAAGTAGCTCCAATTGCAGAAAAGATCAGAGAGAACAGATTACGATGGTTTGGACACATGTGTAGAAAAGCAGAAGCCAATCTGGTGAGGAAGAAGGTAAGAGGAAACGAGGACATCCAGCAAAGAGGTGGATGGATTGTATGAAAGAAGATCTGCGACAGTCAGGCATGAGTGTTGAAGAAGGCAGGAGTGTGGCACTGAATTGAGAGAGATGGCGATAGTTAACACGATACCCTGACCCCATGTAGAAAAATGGGAAAAAAGGGGGCTGATGATGATGCTGTGTGCATACAGAGATTGTGTAGGGATGGAAATGTGCTTTATGTGTAGATACTAAGTAGTGGTGATGCACTGTACATACATATACTGTATAGGGGTGGTGATGCTCTGTATGTGTAGATACTAAGTGGTGGTGATGCTGTGTACCTACATAATGTATAGAGTGGTGATGGTTTGTACCTGTAGATACTCTCTAGGGGTGATGATATACACACAATATGTATGGATAGTGATGCTTTTTACATATGGATACTAAGCAGAGGGTGTGATGGGGTAGTAGGTTTGCAGTAGAAGAAGCAGATGCCAGAATGGTTCACCAGAGGAAGTGGTAATCTGGTTCTCTTATCTTTTTACTTTCATTTCTGACATTATCTAATGTATCAGTATCTCAACTGTAAAACGCACGTTGCAAAATCTTAGCCCTATCAAGTAGCAAACTATGTGCTGGTGAAGGTAGTAGAAGAGTCTAGCAGAACTTGTTAATAACAGAATCGACTTTATTTTAAATACTGTTTGGAGCACATGTAATTGCAACAAAAGGGTGAAGTGTGGCTGTTTTGCTGAGGATTTCATTCTTCAGTTGACTTGTAGTGAATGCTTGAAGTACAAGTCTGGGAACCTATGAAGTTCTTTGATGAGTAATGTCATAGAAAACCCAGGAAAAAATAAAATGCTGCTACTCTACCTGTTTTTGTGTTCACATCTGCACTGTGCAATCAGCACATTGGTTTGGTAGTCTAGTCTTTAGCAATACTTCACAGAACCCTCTTCAATTATCTACATTTAATTATGTCAAATGTCAAGTAAAATAAATAAATTATAAACTTTAGATGAAATGTTAGTGGAGTAGCTGATTGATATATAGTACGGATCTTCATTACTGAGTAATTCTGTGACAAATGGAGACTACATTCCTCCTTGGCTGAGATCAGAGGGATGTGTTGCTTCATAAAAGCTGGTTGATCACCCTTGAGTAATATACGGACCTAAGAAGTACATTTAACTTGCTTGAGCCTAAAACACCATTTCTGTATACTTCCAGTTCATAGCCAGACCTTCTTATGCTGTCCAAACCTTTTTTATGTGTGGCTTCTTTAACTAAGTGACTTTCCAGCTAATAATGGCCCGCAGTAGAAAGGGGAAGGAGTTACTAACAAAATTACACTACCACTGTTAGTATAAGATGCCCTGCTGTAGAGTAATTAATCTTTGTTTGCCACTTATTAATATTTTCTTACTTATGTTCTTATTTTCATAATTGAGAGATCTACATTTTACTGAGGTATATTGTTTGAAACACCAGTTTGGGAGACAGGGTAATTCACAGAAAATACTAGTTTATATCACACCATACTAGAAATATTGCTAGTGTTTATT
>NC_056747.1:388227685-388247685 GCF_019279795.1 Protopterus annectens | reverse complement strand
ATATAATTATATTACATTTACTTTGGGAATCTCACAGGTTCACACAGGTTCACAGGTTCATACTAGGCTATCTGCCCTAGGGCATTTATAAGCCTAGCCAGAGTGTGTTTGGCTTTCGCCACCCATTTCAAATTAATTTTGCTATGCCCTTTTTCGAGGTTGGTATACTGTGCCTCTGTCTAACAGTGACACAGAAGTGATACCCGGGGTAAACCTACGATCTCCCATCCACTCATCAAGATTCCTCTTGAAGAGAGTCAATGAGGGACTCTGCCTAACCTAGACTGGGATTTTATTCCAGAGTGAAGGGAGCCTCTGGGTTATGAATCTGTCCCTCCAGCATGCCCTATTTGTTTCAGTGCTGAGGTTCAAGTCTCTCGAGTGCGTAGCTCGATGGGATTTGGATTTTCTGAGGTGCAGCATGTCCATTAATTCTGGGTTGGACATGGCTTTATACGTCAGGCACAGATCGCCTCTGAGCAGGCAGTATGCCACTGAGTAGAGCTGGAGTTTCTTTAACCGGGCAGCATATGGCATCTGTTTGAGCCCTTTGATCCTCTTGGTGAGGTACTTTTGGGGTCTTTCCAGTTGCTGCAGTTGTCTGGTAAGGTACATCCCAAAAGGGGCATTGTACTCAATTATGGGCCTGATGAGGGATGAGTAAAGAGGCACGATGACCTCCCCTGATCTATATGTGAATCCCTTCATGATTAGGTTGGCTATATAAAATGTTTTTCTAACCATTTTGGCCACGTGGTTGTCAAATGAGAGATTGCTATCAACTTTGGTCCCCAGGTCCCTAATTACTTCTTCTGTACTTAATGGATTACCACCTATGTGGTAATTTGTGGGCACTTTGTTTTTGCCAAAGGGGATGAACATAAGCTGAATACAGGATAGATAGTGATGAAGGTATATAGTAGGCAGGTACAGGTGGCTCTGGTGGACTTAATTATCTGGTATCTGCCCTAATTTTTATGTTTTCATAGTTCTCTGTGATTCAATGGAAAGGTCACAGTATCAAGTCTCTGTATGAAAAAAAAAACATGTTTAAATCTTCAATAAAATGTCCATTTATCATCATCATCATCTTTACCCTGACCTGGCCCTAGTAATATGAACCCACAACAGCCTCTGTACCTACCTGTACTGATTTCCTGTAGCTGCAAAACCCTTTGTTTCTCCATGCAGTGTTTTCACTTCTTTACTGCTGACTGTGAAATGAAATAACACTTATAGTGCATGTATGGTGCAGTTCTAAAGGTATTTCAATGACTGGCCACAACATGACTACTTTTTAAAATTTTTAGGTTTCGAATATCTTATGGCACTAAGCCGCGGTGGTGCAGCGGTAGCGCTGTTGCCTCACAGCAAGAGGATGTTCATCGTGCATACAGCTGCAGTCATTACAGATGGGTTATCCTGCCATCAGGCGGGTCCTCGGTCGGCCGAATTCCAAAGTCTAGGTCCTGCGTAGGTTGTCGTCGCTTCTTCCCTGACGTCAGTGCGGCAGGGGTATAAAAGAGGCAGCCGACACCATTTTCTTCAGTTTTTCTTGCCGCGCGGTGCCTGAAGCAGAAGCATTTCGCAAGTGCCGGTCGGCCAGCTCCTGAGATTTACGAAAGTATTTCAGCCGAAGTCTTCTTTAAAGCTAAGTACCCCGTTGGGGAAACTTTTCTTGCCTCAGACCGATGTCAGACAAAGTTAATAATTGCATTTCTTGTGGGAAGCAAATACCGCATAAGGATTTCCACTCTTTCTGTATACCTTGCTTAGGCCCAGACCACAACGTCTCGGCCTGCTGTTTTTGTGCTAGGTTCAACAAGCGCACTATTAAGCAGAGTTCGCCCTTCATTATTTTGGCAAAAAATTTAATTATATCATGTCGTCGGATACACCGACACCAGTTTTAAGCAAAAAACGCAAAGATAAGGACCGACATCCGAGGTCCGCACCGAGTACTGAGACCACGCTTAGGCCGACTACCGGTTCTCCGGTTCTCAGCAAGGCGCCTACGCAGCCCCTGAATACTGATGAAACTATTTTACCGGTGACTTCAGTACCCGAGGTTGCAGGCTCCTCGGTCTCCATTCCTACTGCAGATACCGACGCCACTCTTGGCGGGGAAACTCAAAATTTAGTCAGGCCTGCCATTTCTGAAGGCGTCTTCAGGCCTTCCACCTTCTCTATTAAATCCTTCACTAAATCTAAAGCAGCCATGAAAACTAAAAAACAGGGTCCTCAGACCTCCTCTCAAAGCCCCATGCCTAAAAAGCAGATACTTAAAATGGCTGAGGATTTGATAACTCTCATCAGGGGTTCTCAACCCCCCTCTGACAAAAGACCCAGATTGGAGGAAGACTACCCTTCCTCAGACCAGGCTTCTATTACCTCAGAACATTCTGAGGACCAGGATTATGCCTATTCCCCTTTCGAAGACTCTGATGCTGAGGAGTCTATTCCCTCGGTCTCCCCCCTGAGGACTACTCTTTTGGGGAAACCCTGCATACATTGAGGGAACACTTTCACTGGGAAGGCCAAGATTACTCAGATTCCAAGAAAAGGCACAGGGAATTTCTACTGCTCCCCCAGCATAGGCCCCTGGCTATCCCTCCTGTTTTAGATATTTTGGATGATGTGTACGCAGAAGCCAGCCTTAATCCAGATTCTTTACCTCCAGCCCCTGTTAAACCAGACAGGTATTACCAGGTTCCTGATTCTCACCAGTTCCTTTATAAAAGCCATACTGCTGACCCAGAAACTATTTCACAGGGTCCCAAGGGAATAAAGGCCTCTACTGCTAAAAACCCTTTACCTTCACAGAGAGATTCCAGAGCATTAGAAAGGTGGGGGAAAAAGGTGTATACATCTGCCACTTTAACCATGAGGGCATTAAACTGTCAATTCCATATGTTAAAGTACCAACAGTTTTTGTTATCTCAGTTGAAAAGCAAAATGACACAAACAGAACAACCAGATTTGAAAGAGTTGCAGGATTTGTTGCATGGTGCAGAGCAAGTAGGTAAACATACCTTGCAGTGTGGTTTTGATGCTTTAGAGGCCTCATGCAGAGCTGCTGTCACGGGGTCTGTTATACGTAGACATGCTTGGCTCAAAGAGCAAACCTTACCAGATCATGTCAAAGCAAAGTTATTAGATGCACCACTTCAAAAAGATGTATTGTTTGGTGTTAAAGCTGAGGAGGTACTAAAGAAAATGGAGGAAAAAGCGAAATCTATGCAAACAGTGAAAGATTTCCTGCAGGTACAACCTCCATGCTTCAGCAGAAACTGGCCTTCAAAAAATTGGTCCTTTCCAGCCACGGACAGGCCTCAAAGGGGCAGATACAGACGCCCAAGGGGTAGAGGACAACCTCAAGGATCTTACAGAGCAAGACAGTGGAAAGCACCAACCCCAAGAGGTGGAGAAGATAGATCACAGTCATTTAGAAAACAGACACAATGATTTCCCCCTATGCCTGCCAAGCACAGCTTTAATGGCAGCACCTTTGGGTGGAAAACTGGCATTATTTTCAAAAAAACTGGCATATTGTTACAAAAGACAAATGGATTCTGGACATTATAGACAAAGGCTACAGGTTCCACTTTCACACCCTTCCAAAAATGAGAGGCATGCCAAACCTGCCACAAAATCAAAGGGCAGAGGCACAAAGACAAATTTCCGCTCTCATGGATATGAAAGCGATTCAAGAGGTACCTGCAAAAGAACAAGGTCAAGGTTTTTATTCCAGACTATTCCTGGTACCAAGGAAAGACAAAGATTGGAGACCTATCTTAGACCTATCCATCCTAAACACATATCTACAGGTGCCAAAATTCAAGATGCTCACATTACAGCATCTTCTTCCCATGCTGGGCAAGGAGTCTTGGCTGGTAACATTGGACCTCAAGGAGGCATACCTGCATGTCCCTATCAGACAAGATTGCAGAAGATACCTCAGATTTCTTGCAGGTTCAACCCATTACCAATTCTCTGCATTGCCCTTTGGTTTATCTACTGCACCCAGAGTGTTTACAAAATGCCTGGCATCAGTAATTGCCTTCTGCAGACTACAAGGAATACAAATCTACCCATATGTGGACGACTGCCTGATCCAAGCAGACAGCAAGGACATTCTATTGCAGCATCTGGCGTTTGTAATAAAACTGTTAAACTTCCTGGGATACACAGTGAACAAAAAGAAATCAAAACTAATACCTTCTCAACAGATAATTTTCCTGGGTGCCAGCTTAAATACAACCACCCAGATGGCTTACCTCACACCAGACAAACAAGGGCAACTGTCTCTATACTTCAGCAAAATGGCAACTTTCACCAGACTAACTGCAAGGAAAGTCCTGCAGGCTCTGGGATTCATGGCATCTTGCATCCTACTAATCCCATGTGCAAAGCTGCATATGAGGAAACTACAATGGTACCTAAAAAACTTATGGTCTCAACACAGCCACAGCTTGGAAACAATTATACCACTCATTCTATGCCTTCAGAAGGAATTTTTGTGGTGGGCTCAAGCATGCCAAAGAAACACAGGTCTCCCTTTCTGTGTACCTCAAGCAACTCAAATCATCACAACGGACGCATCAGACTATGCCTGGGGAGCACACATCGCAGATCAGTGCATTCAGGGAAAATGGCCCCAAAAAGAGAAGCACCTGCACATCAACCAAAAGGAGATGCTAGCCGTGCAAAATGCTCTTATGACCTTCAAAGACCTACTGCATCCAGGCCAGCTATTGATAAGGACAGACAACACCACAGTCATGTGGTACATAAACAAACAGGGGGAACTCATTCATAGCCCCTGTGAAGGCAAGCCATGACCCTATGGAACACAGCACTGGAATTGCAAATTCAACTACAGGCACAATTCCTGCCAGGGAAGGAAAATACACTGGCAGACAACCGAAGCAGAAATATGACAGATCCACATGAATGGAAATTGCATCCTCAAGTGTTCTCAAAGATAACTCAGGCATGGGGACAGCCAGACATAGATCTATTTGCTACCCACAGAAATTACCAGTTGAAAAAATGTTGTTCAAGGACCTATCATCCTCAGGCCTGGAAAGTGGACGCACTCTCTTTCAATTGGACAGCATTGAGAGTCTATGCCTTCCCGCCTCTTCCTCTACTGACCAAAGTTCTATTAAAAGCCAGAGCAGAGAGGCCACAAATGATTCTCATTGCTCCAGACTGGCCACGACAACACTGGTATCTGCTCCTAAAGAGCCTGACACACTCCCCACCATGGATCCTACCTCTAGTTCCTCTTCTGTTATCCCAGCACAACTACAAAACCCTGCACAGCCAGCTCAAATCCCTAAATCTAGCTGCATGGAGAATTCCTTGGTTTCCCAACAGACTCTCCTCTCCAAGGAGGTGCAGGATGTCATCTTGGAGGCCAGAAGACCTTCTACTAGAAAAGCCTACTCCGCCAAATGGAAATGATTTTGTTCCTGGAATCAAGAAAAGGGCCAGAATCCTTGGGTAATAAACATACCTCAATTTTTACAGTACCTAGCTGAGATGTTAAACAGTGGCCTTTCCTTCTCCTCCATCAAGATCCACGCTTCAGCCATTTCTGCACAATACAACACAGACCCTCCTTTATTCTCACATCCTCTATTAAGGCAGTTCCTCAGAGGGGCAAAAAATATAAAACCCCCAAGGAAACCACCCGTTCCAGCTTGGGACCTCAACTTCGTATTGGAAAAGCTGACCCTGCCTCCCTTTGAGCCGGCTTCTTCAACAGAGCTACAATACGTGTCATGGAAAACAGCCTTCCTTCTGGCTATCACCTCAGCACACAGGGTTTCGGAACTACAGGCCCTCATGGCTGTGCAACCATTCATCATTTTCCATCAGGACAGAGTTTCCTTACGAACCAACCCTACCTTCATGCCAAAGGTAGTATCCAGTGTAGCTTTGAATCAGACTATCCACTTACCTACCTTTTATCCAAATCCACAGAACAAAGGGGAGAGACTATTACATTCCTTGGGCATTCACAGACAACTTCGTTATTACTTGGACAGAACAAATCCATTCAGGAAATCTGAGCAACTGTTTGTGTCCTATGCTACAGGTGCTCAAGGAAAGGCTATTTCCAAACAGACAATTTCAAAATGGATAGCCCACTGCATACACTTTTGTTATTCATTTCATGGAAAATCTGTGCCTGCATACATCAGATCCCACTCCACCAGGGCCACAGTTACCTCTGCAGCTTTCCTCAGGGGGGTCCCTACCAAGGACATTTTGGAAGCAGCTACTTGGAGTTCAGTGCACACTTTCTCCAAGCACTACCACCTTCCACTATACTCAAAATCTAGAGCGGGATTTGCCACAGCAGTCCTGCAGGGCATCCTCGCTCCTCCTAGTTCCACTTAGTGCCTACCACCCTTACTTAGCTTTGGGATTCTACCCATCTGTAATGACTGCAGCTGTATGCACGATGAACATAGTACAGTTTTGTACCTACCATAAATGTAGATGTTCGAGTGCTCATACAGCTGCAGTCCAGGTTACCCCCCCTCCGTCCCCTCTTAGGACAGGCCTTATGACAAACACCTTTATCATACAACCTATTTGGGGTACTCTTCTATGGTGTATTTGCTTGCAACTACTGTTTTTTGATTTATCTATATTGCATGTTTGCATAACATTATGTTTTGCCTTCCTTCTGGGGGCACCTGACATCTGGGGCAAGAAAAACTGAAGAAAATGGCGTTGGCTGCCTCTTTTGTACCCCTGCCACACTGACGTCAGGGAAGAAGCGAAGACAACCGACGCCGGACCTAGACGTTGGAATTCGGCCGACCGAGGACCCGCCTGACGGCAGGATAACCCATCTGTAATGACTGCAGCTGTATGAGCACTCGAACATCTACATTTATGGTAGGTACAAAACTGTACTTTCTCCCTTTCGATTCTCGGCTGGAGCGCTTTCTGTGTGGAGTCTGCGTGTCCTCCCTGCAGTCAAGTGGCATTCGAAAGACATGCGTAGAATGGGTGTGCCTCCGTTGAAGGTTGGGTGTCGAGCTGGCACCTCAACACCCCTAAAAAAATCTACTGCCAATCATTAACGGACCGGAGTTCTGCTGTGGCGACCCCTAACTGGGAAAAGCCGAAAGAAGAAGAACTTACAGATCTCTGTTTCCTGTACTAAGGGAATGTCATTATATAATTATTTTCAGGGGGTTCTTTTAGCAGTACTGTATAAAATTATTTTCCTTCAAAGCTCTCAGCTTAGCTACTACAATGGTGCATGAGATAGGGTCATGAGACATACATACTGAAAATATTTAATCTGCCATATAATTATATTACATTTACTTTGGGAATCTCAGTCATGCAACTTCAGTTTTTGCCATTGCTCTCAGAATTTACAATATGGTAGTTATGTCATAGCTCCAAGTGGATATGACCCATTGTTCTCAGAATTTACAATATGGTAGTTATATCACAGCTCTAAGTGGATATGACCCATTGTTGTCAGAATTTACAATATGGTAGTTATATCGCAGATCTAAGTGGATATGACCCATTGTTGTCAGAATTTACAATATGGTAGTTATATCATAGCTCTAAGTGGATATGACACTTCATTTTTTCTGATTAGGTGAAAAACATTTCCTCACGTTGAAGGAGATTTTGCTCTTAATTTAACAAAAGCTCCTTCTACTAAAGCTGTGGCAGTTTTGCTGCCTTTTTGAATAAGTTAGCAAGATAAGAAAATGTTCACATTTTCTGATGAAGCTGTTAAAAACCGTCTGCTACGACTTTATGTTTAATTAGGCAACTGTAACCTAACTTTTGCAGAATGCAATACTTCCATGCCACAATGTAGAGAAAAAATATTTTGGACGTGATAGCTACTGTTTTCAGATCATATTTTTCAACTCAGAAAAACATTCGTACTCCTGTTATAAATAGATTTTCTGTCTGTATTGATAAACTACTATAATGAAATACTGTATTGACTGATGAGAGTAAACCTGTTGAGAACTGCTGAATTCAGGTCACTACTTTCATCTAAACCTAAATGCAGCCATTTTGTTCACAGTATGCTATAAACATGTTAGTGCTGCTTTTTCAGTTCCATAACTAACTTTTTTGTAAATCAAATTAAGATTTTTTTTACTGTCTATGCAGAATCACATTTAAGTCAACATAGATCAAACAATTTCAGATACTTTACTTCCTGAAAGACTGCTATAAAATGACAAAACAGTGTGGTCAGCCTAAATCATAACTGCTGTAAAATCAGCACGTTCATTAGCATGCATTTAGTGCTGATAATGTAATTTATGTTATTGATTGCAGTGCTCCCTGTAGCTTGACTTTCAAAGTACATTACGAATGTAGCATACTTTCTTTCATACAGGATGGTCATCCATGCTTGTGATTGTGACATCTCACATCCCCATTATGGCACCTATCAAAAGTGAGAGATCCAACGTCATGAGTCCTGACACTTCAAAAATTAAATCTCAGTACAGATAAAACAGCAAATTCTAAGGTACTTTTACAGGCAGTGGTGGGGTTCTACCCCTTTACCCCCCCCCCGCCATCCTACATCTAAACACTTATAACAAGATCTGTGCGTCAGAGAGGAGGAGGATATGTGGAGATAATGCAATCTTGGAATTAGTACATATTCACCATTTTTACACTTAAATTATTGGTGCTCTGAGGACTGCAGTTATGGTCCTGAGACTTTCAGTGAGCATAACCCCAACACTGCATAACAAAACATTTACAAGTAGAATACAGTGAAGATTTGCTATATTCAGGCTCATGCATTCACAGCCTTATACATCCCAGTTTTGTTGCCCAAATATTTCTGCAGATCAGTAGTCAAGGATGAAGAATGTTTGTTGCATTCCTTTTCACCAGTTCTCCTGAATATGATGGGTAGCTCTCCTGAGTAAGGGCCAGAATGATGGGTAGCATGCAGCTGTTGTCAGAAGACTTTCAGATAATTTAATGTACTTCTTTCCAGTGATGTAGCCAGAGGGGCTATCCTTAATCTGCTGTAAGTGAAGTTCATTCCCCTCACCATCCTCATTACTGCTTCTCCAGTGCCTGGAGCTGCCTGTCTCCCAACTGCCTAAGTATCTGTCAACACCTACACAGACTGGCACTGCTCACATTTAGGGATGAATGTCTCAAAGCTGGAAAATTCCATGGTGACACCTCAAGCCACTGACTGCATGAATCACTATTGAAAGAGTATGCAGTGATTTTCTTTCTATTAGTCTAGCCCCTTCCCTACACAGACTGGTCACATGGGAACACTGTCAGTGTGAGACTGACTACCATATTTGCCTCCATGCAGAAGTGTAATGTTCAGACAGATTGAATGCTGCATTAAGGACATGCAGCCCCACACCCCCAGATCCACTAGGTGTTGTTAACATGCTTCAGTGGACAAATTAGATCCAAATCACAGAAAAGAGGGGGAAGTTTGTGATTCTTTAAAAACTTCTTTGGAAAGTTTCTTCTTTTTATGCTGATGGGAGTCTGCCACCATGGTAGTTCATGTCAAATCCCAGAGGTACTTATTCTTTAGAAAGATCAGTGGATCTAACTGCCTTTTTTGCCCCAGGATGGGTGATCTGGCATTAAGTGCTCACTTTCATTTGTTCCTGCCAGTTGTCCAACAGCAGGAACAAGACACAAACCCAAATTGGCCAGATTACAATCAGGACTTTTTGCTTCTATGCTATATTGCCTGCAATCCCATCCTTAATGTTCAGAAAATTATAACTTCTGTGTTGCAGACTGTTCCACAGAGACTGATTGCATGGTGCAAATAAATGCAAGTTCCTTTCATATATTTTTTAAAACCATTGTGATTCAAGTGTGATGGTATAATTCCATGGACACAACATCCCCACCTCCCAAACACACAGAAGTATTGCAAGAGATGGGAGGCAGGATTTATTGAAAGAGTACATTTTCAGATTTGGAAGTGACAGGAAGAAACCCTAAACAAAAATACTACTTATAACATGGTGTAGAGGGAGGACTGTAGATATGAGGGGATGACCCCTTGACATGGGCATTAATAGTACACTGAATGGATGGATGGAATAGTTGCACTCATTGTGCAAAAAATATCTTTATTATGTATTCCAATGAGCAGTGTTGGATGGGAGTGAAGCAGAGGTTACCTCTGTGTACCAGGGAGATATAAATAAGTTCATGGTATAGGTAGCCTGCACAATACAATCAAGTCCAGAACAGGCCTCAGTATTGTAGTACAGGCTGTGCTATGCAATAAGAAGGACTGTCATGTCTCTCACCCAAAAATTTCAACCTGACATTTCAGCAGTTCTGGAGGAACAGACAGAGCTTCTGTGACTGACAATTTATGTGTATATCTTTATTTGACAAACCATTTTCTGCAAAAAACCTTTGAGTCGAATCTTTCCATACCATCGTATGAACAGCAACTGGACTATGATTTCAACATCCAGAAAATGGCTTGGAGATGCAGACATACACACACACCCACAAAAAAGAAAAAAATACAACTCCAGTTCAACTAAAAAAATCTTCATTAGCTAACAGTTTGTAAGCTTTCTGTGGCAGAGTTTTGTTCCCGTGTCATGTCATTCTCACAACTATGGATGCTCTCAGCTTCTGCTTACAGCTTCTTTTTCTGACAGAGAAAAGCAGATAAAAGGGACAGAAACTAGATAGCGAGCATGTTTTGTAAGCTGCTGCATTGTTTCCTGTCATTAGTACACAATTCTACAATTTGTATTGCTGTTAGGAACCATTACAGACCACACCCTCATGGGAGTATGTTGTTACCTGTCCTTACAATCTGAAAAACATCCCAAGTAAGGTGACACCAGGTGGAAATATAACACCATTTTCAGTACAGGGAAGCTCTTTCTGTTCCCGTTGAACTCTCTCCCCATCTGTATACATGTTGTGACAGTCACATGAATTTTCCTGTTGCTGAGTACTTGACTGCCTCATGAATCCAGATACATCTTTGCATAACCCAACAGTTCCCTTTTTATTGGGAGCTAAGGGGACATGGTCACCCAGCCCTCTACTATATAGCTGAGTCAAGGGCAGAAGTTTGCCGATTGCTAATTCAAATGCCATGAACTGTGAGAAATGGCATTCAAACAAATGAAAATTAGAGTTTTTGTGATGGTAACCTTCCACAGTACCTCCCATACAGAAGGCTACGTCCCTCTTCCCCTTTTTATTGTAGCCACCTCTGAGGTTGCTACATCTTGGGGGAGAATTCTTCATCTTCTGAGTTGCAGTGATCTGGTTCATGATTATTTTGCTCTGATGTCCCCGCTCATAATAAATGCAATCTAGTTTATGAGTCACCTGCTGGGTATATAGACTGAGATCTTACTTTCTGTATAAGATTTTACCCCTTAAGATGAAATAGTTTGCTTTTTCAGCCGAGACACCCACATTACCTGGTACCTTCCTGTATTTTCAGGGACCCTCCCCCCAAGTGATGACACAGATTGTTGGGACAGGCAGAAAATGATAAATTAAATCAGATGTTCGCAGTTTACTAGCCAGGCTTCCATTACAAACAATACAGCAGTACTGCACCTGTACAAGCTGAGGGGTATTTCAGATTTGCCAGTAGTAGTCTTGTACTTGTTCCCAGATTCTCAATTAATGTCTGTATTCCCAAATGGAGTCACTGGATGTCATTACTCTGGTAGAGACATAAATGCTCACTTCCTTACTCCCCACCCCACGACTACATACTGCATCGTCATTTTGCTAGGCCCTGCATAACATAGCATACATTTCAGCTTCTTTACTCAAGAACTCTAAACAAAGCCAAAAGTAATAGGGGAGGGGACACATGTCCAAAATTATGGATATTTTTAAATGTTACTGTAATTCACTTCAAATGCTATTAGAGCAACATGTTTTTAATCAGCATGCATTTTCAGAATAATAGGAAATATGAAAATGTAATATCTGTTGTTATTCACTGACTGTAAAACTCAGTCATCTACCAGAAAATTAAATGTTTTAAGAGAGACAGGATAAAAATATGAGATGAAATCAGGGACATTCTGCAAAATGAGGGACAGTTGAGAGGTATGCAGCACAGTCAATTTCTCTGCAAGCCCTCAATAGTTTAAACTTGGCCCTAATTTCAGTCAGTAGTGGCACATTTAATGGATCCGTCTCTGTGCTGATTTGGGTAGATTGGCATCCTTAGCTATGTCTGCATTTCTGGAACAATCTGTAGTACTTCACAGACAGATTGCATAGAATTAAGTTAGCTCTACCCCTATTCATGTAAGCTCTAGGCACATTGTAGTTTGTGATTTTTTCAGCAGTACTGTGATAGGTGGCACAGAGAAGGCGTGGCCCCCTTGTCATTTTTCAGTGGTATGTGATAGGTGGCACAGAGAAGGCATGGCCCCCTTGTAATTTTCCAGTGGTATGTGACAGGTGTCATAGAGAAGGCATGTCCCCCTCGAGAGCACAGAGAGAAGGCATAATGCCCTTAACTGCAAGTGCTGCTAAACTGTTTGTTTCATGGCACTGTGACTGTACTACTTGCCCAGGATGTCAGCAGTAGGGGTAACTGTCTTTACACTACAAAGCATCCTGGCACGATTTACCTTCTAGTATCTGAAACATAATCATCAGTTTCTTATTAGGAAGCTGCAATCCCTTTGTCTATGGTTTCATTTCAACTGTTTATCCAAACCATTGTAAGATAACATGGAGCCCTCCCACCAAGCAAAATTGCTGCCTACCAGTGTCTTTCTTTAAAAATGTATCCATTTAAATGTAGATTTGGGCTCATGCCTTTCCGCTCAGATGCCCATCAGTGAATAATCTCCCACATTCATCTCCGGCTCAGAGGAATGGCCTTTCTACACACATGCTGGGCAGCATTTTTCTTAAAACGATCTCTAGTTTTAAGATGCACTGCATAGTTTGGGGGTGGGTTAGGAGAGCTTCATGATTCAGTTTTAAATTAATGTCAACTGAAGTCTTTCTGTCTGTACTTAAAAAGTTGGCATGCAAGTAATATGTGTTTGTTGTGCTTAATCCATTTGAATAATTTGGTTTCTGAATTCTTTTACAGTTGTGCTTTTCTTTTTATTTAGTGTGTGTGTGTGTCTGTATACCATAGAGACGAAGGCACACACACACAAACATCCACAACGATATACACACAATGTTGTGGTAGACATATTTCACATTGAACATTAGACTGGAAAAGATAATACTAAAAGTATTTGAACTGTGGAATAAAAAGCTTTAAAAGTGACGGGGCTGTTAGCAAACAGACCGTAAATGTACCCATCCATTTACAAGCTTGAATGTTTTACATAAAAAATACCCAGAGACACACAATACTAAGCCAAGACACTTGGGGGAAAAAACGCTATTCTTTGGGTGGAATGCTAAGCAGTAGACACTCATGATTTATTTGTGCACGGCAAAAATAAGTAACATATAAAGGTAAATTAAAACAAATTATTAATGTAAAAAAATATGGATTATTTTTGAATATGCGTAATATATTTCCAACAAATTAAAAAAACTTTTTTTTTTTACAGTATTTCTATTCAGATAGTTAAATTTAGTCAAGTCATAAGTAATGTATGACTGTTAGGACAGTTAATGACCACTATTAGAAAACCATGGAGAAAAAAATGCATTCTTAGTGGCTTAAATGTGAACAAATGTTTAGTTCTATTGTGTAAAACCACATCAGGATTGTATGCACCATTCTACCCGACTTCCTCTTTCTTTTTGCAGTTCATTCTTCAATTTGTTTGTGTGTGGAGAATGGACAGTAAATCAAAAGAGTAACCACAGACAAAATATGTCTAGAAAGGAGAGACAGCTGCTGTATTTGCAAAACGTCATCATTACTATAGCAATAACCCACGCCTGGGTGTGGGTAATGCTAAATTTACCCATGGTTGGCATGGTTTGGTCCCGAGGCAAGCCCGGACCAAACAAAGCCAACCGTGGGTAATTAGCATTACCCACACCCAGGCGTGGGTTATTGCTATTATACCATGACATTATTTAAGAAAAGAAACTATTACTTTTCTTAAATAATGGCATAGTATAATGCCTGTTTACTGCCCTTCCGCAGATGTCTGGCATCCGGCAGTTCTGATGTACTGCGCGCCTGCGCAGTACATCAGAGCTGAGCAAAAGCAACGGAGAAAGCAAGATCTCCGTTGCTTTTTAGTGTTCGCTATGTTAAATGAGTTTAACATAGCGAGACAGTTTTAAAATAAGCAACGGACATCTCCGTTGCTTATTTTAACTGTCTCGCTATGTTAAACTCATTTAACATAGCACTCAAAAAGCAACGGAGATCTTGCTTTCTCCGTTGCTTTTAAAACTGTCTTGCTATGTTAAATGGGTTTAACATCGCGAGACAGCTTTAAAATAAGCAACGGAGATCTCCGTTGCTTATTTTAAAGCTGTCTCGCTATGTTAAACCCATTTAACATAGCGAGACAGTGTTTTAAAAACCGAGTTATACTAATGGAAAAAAGTCCGGGCAACCGGACCTTTTTCCATTAGTATAACTCGATTTACAACGGGCACGCTGGCCAATCAGCGTGCACGTTTTGGGGGGATCATGGTATAATTGAAATTATTCCACTCACAGCAGTTTGATACATTTTGATGAAAAGTTGATGTTTTAAATCACCAGCTCACTATGTACTTATTACAGTTGTTCTTGGAAAATAGTAATATTCTGATTATTACAAAACTAAAATAAATATTGGAGAATATATATATCTAAAAATCTGTTTCCACCCATTTCTGACACATTCATTCTTTTTGAGTAATGAAATGGCAGACTTCATTCTAAAAAACAGCATAGGTATTTTTTTAAACAAAGCTTTAAAAATTAACATAATGGACAGTATTAACTGTAAACTCAAAGTCACTGGAACAGATGATCAAAAAGGTGTTCATACACTAGTCATTTAAAGTTTGAACCCCCCCCCCCTAGAAAAAAAAACAGTAGCAAACAGTTACAGTTCTCAGGTTTTCACTTCCTTGCACAGTACAAGAGTGAATTATTACAGTTCCTCTTGGTTTTAGCTTTGTGTGTACTTGAGCATGAACATATATACACACACACACACACACACACACACACACACACACACACACACAGCTGCTTTCCTACAGACACATTTATTTAATTAACAACTGGATGCATTTGACACAATACCCCAACTGGTCATTGTTGACAAACTCAGAAGAGGTTAGGTACAAACCCTTTTGTCACCCAATGGATAGCCAGCTGGCTCACAGGCAGGACCCAGAAAGTTAGAACTGGGAGGCCAGTCACAAGTGGAATCCCTCAGGGACCAAGTCCTGGGACCGCTCCTTTTTGGCATCTACTTCTCTGAAGTCAAGGTCAATACCAATGGCCTCTGGCTGACTAAATCTGCAGAGGATTGCAAATTAGGAGTAGTCATTGAATTCCCCACTGACACAAATCCAGGAAGGGCTGACACAGGCAAATAACTGGTGTCAGAGTCATGGACTAAAACTAAATGCCAAGAAATGCATAATAGTATCTTTTGGGAAGTCATCCACCCATGCTAACTATCAATATTGACAACACACCCCTAAGAACTGACTCAGTAGTGTTGGACTTGGGGACACACACAGACAATAATTTAGCCTTTGACCATCACGTGTCTACAGTAGTGAGGAAATTATTCTATGTTGAGCAACTTATAAATAAAGGTATGGCATCTAGGTCTAAGGAAGTCATTGTTCAAATGTATTCGGCATTCATCAGTCCTATCATTGAGTACAATGCCCCTTTGGTATGTACTTAACCAGGCATATCCAACAATTGGAATGTCCACAGAGGTTTCTCACTGAAAGAATACAGGGTGTAAGTAACATATCCTATGCAGACCACCTCATCTCCCTTCCCTATATTCTGTCTCCTACAGGCTGTCGAGGGGGAGATCTATACCTGGCATACAAAGCATTGTCAAAACTCCACTCTGATGGAATTCCTGCATATCTGCAAAAGAAACAGCACAAGAATTGTTCTAAAGACTTGAATCTTGCATGTGATATAAACAGTACCTGCTGGATAGACGTGTGTATCACAGAGACTACCCCTTCTCTGGAACAGGCTCCCCATCCCTGTGAAGCAGAGTTCCTCCCTAACTCAACTGAAGTGTAACTTGGACAATGGATGGGGAACAGGAAATTCATCCTTTGTTTGGTAACTGTGTCTGTAATGGACACAGGCAACCTGTAAATGTTTCATCTCCAAGGCCCTGCTTACACTTATCAAGTGAACCAGAACTTGTCAGAGATTTGGGATGCATGGCTGGGCTTAAAAAGGCCCTTGTGGTCGTTAGCCTAGTAAACACTTAGGAGTAAATATCTATATGTAGCAGATATTGTCCATTATTCATCTCATGAGGATCAGAAGCAATGTATTGCCATGGTTTTGATAGCATCTTGTGTGGATACAACAGTTATTTTGCACTGTCATTTTGATATCCTGCATATACATTGAGGAATTTGCACATTGTTAACGTCATCATTAATCTTTGTCCAATAAATGTTTTTTTTTCTTGTAAGACATGTCTTTTCAGTGTCTTGTTGACGTTGATGCAGTGTCTTCTGAATGCCTTTATTCATTCCCTCAGGAATGTCTCTCCCTTGGAATACAACTGCTTCCATGTCCAGTTCATCTCCGAAAGACCAGTAAGAAAGTAAGTTGGTTGGTACCTCCTGTGTCCTGTCCAGTCATCCTTGGCAGATTACTTTCTTGAGTGCATCAAGTCTAGGGCCATTTGAATTTTTTTGTGTGAAGTATGTCTTCCTTCTTCTGGTTGAATTTGATAATTGCTACAGTCAGTGTACATTTCTGTGATGTGCACTTTTCAACCTCAGTTCCATCAACACAATCTTACAGCGCAATATCACCACAGTTTTCTGAGTTAGGTAGTTGAAAAAAAAAGTCTCTGACAGAACCAAATTGGATTTTGGCCATCAAATTACTCTGTATGTATACCCTTGTGTTTTGGAAAGCATGCACTTGGATCTGGCTGGTGCAGCATAAACAGTGACCAGTGGTTTATGACCTGTCAGCAAAGTGGATGACCTGCCATAAAGGTAAGTATGACAGTACTGTATTCACCAAACATGACATGTTCAGAATTACTGGAGAAAGACGGACAAACACTAAGGTTTACATTTTAGAGCCAAAAGCAATCAGACTGTTATCAAGAAACAAGACTACACTTAATCCTTTTAGCGAAGTATTTGTTTCCAAAACAGTGTTTTAAATGTACATCTACACTGATCAGTGACTTCCGTTCTTCAAACAGTGTCTGGTGTCATTGTCATCACGTGTCCAGAGTACATAATTTTTTAAATAGACCTCAGAGAATATGGGCTTTCCTTCAAATCTTAGTATATAGGGAGACAAATAATTCAGCAACCTCATGAATCTGAACAAGTTATCTTTGCTTACAGACACTGGCATTTATTTTGTCATTTATTTTATTTAGATTGTGATGAATACCGTTGTCTGTGCAGAGATTTCCAAACAGCAAAATGACTGATTTTGCACTTTTCACTGTTAAACACTAGTCCTGTTTTGGCAACTATGTCCATCAGTCCGATAAAGTTCTGATGTGGTCTTCTTCATTTCCTCTATAGACCACATCATCATCTGTTCTGACTATGCCTTGGTGACCTTCAAAAAGATTAATCTGCAGGTGTTTCTACCATTACTGACCAAACAGAGTTTGAAATGTAATTAGATGCTGTAATTTGCCATTAATGAGTGCTGACTATTATCTTCCTTTTACATCCTACTGTTTTGAACACTTTTGTACTTAAGAACTTCAGGTTAAGCTCTTCAACAGTTAGATTCTGGTGCAGACCTCTTTTTCAACTTGCATATAGTTTTTGGTATTGGGCATATGTACAGGGAACTCTCTTTTTAGTGCTGAATGCAAGGTTGGATCACCGAGCTGTACCTTCTACCACATTTTGCAAAACATGAAGCTTGACAAGTCTACTCAGTCCTAACTGCAGGCTGCCCTTGATCTGTGTGTGCTACACTTCTGTGGTGGGCCAGAAATGGGTTGGACATCTGGCTTCAGGATGACCTTAGCTGTTCCACTAAAGCTACCAGTCTGGTAACCTGGGTATGCCTCCTTGAAGTCAGATATATATTTGATTGGTACACATTTCTCATTACTCGCATTCTGTGAGTTTGTTACAGTATCAGCACTGATTCTGTTGAGGGTTAACGTGTTGCTTTTGGTAAGACCAGTTACAGCTGTTCCTGGTAAATCCATAACATTGAGGTAAGCCTTTACCCATTTAGGTTACTTGTAGCTGCTTGGAACAGTTTTGGCTCCAAGGCAACGAGTCTCTTTGCCACTTTATGACATCATCTTCAGTTCATACATCAGCTGCTTCCTCCTAGTCCCCTCTCTCAACCAGTCCCACAAACAGCCTGATCTGAGATCAGCAGGAGAGCAGATAGGTACCCACCCAGAATTGTAGTGGCATGGAAGAGTTACTGAGTCAATGTATGGTATTTTATCACCACTGTGTGATCTCAGCTTTGGTTTGTGCATTAGCTGATAAACCATACATTTAGGAGGATATATATGCAGTGGAACTTGTTTTTTGAAACTCCTGAATCAGTCTTCAAACTAAGTGTACATCCATTTTCTGATAAGTGAGGTGGCTAATGTCTAAGGCTGTGTAAAATTCAGCTTGAATTGATTTCTGATCTACACTACACATGCACTCCACACTAAATGGAATGGAATAGAAACACTTGGAAATCATGCTTATTTTCTTTTTCCCTGTATTTTTTTGTAGTTGGTGCCCATTTGGTGACTGCCCCTACTTGCTATATGCAGAACATGTGCTCTTACATTCAGGGCAGTGACATGGCTTATGGCCGGTTTCAAAACTCTGGCACAATTTTTTTCTTGTCATGATAGGCATTCTCTGAGTGAGTCAGGCCAAGTTGCTCTACCTATTCATTGTTTGGTAACATAGCCTCATATTTTCAAACATCAGTGAGCAAGTCTGTCATTGGATATCCTTTTGGTTTGCTATAAAAATCACTACTGAATGCCTCGTGAGGGATGCTAACAATAATGAGCTCTGTCACCCATTCAGTTACTTCTTTATTTGTGAAATGGCATTTTAGCACTAAGATGTGAGCTCTAATCATAAAAATGTTACAGTTTCTTCTGACTTTTGCCTGCATTACACAAGGTGCAATCTGTGTATTCTGAGCTTGAACCGACCTTCAAATAAATTCTGCATGATGTAGACTTACCCTTTTCTTCATCTGTGAATCCACTTGCATTCAGGCATCTCAGTCCTTTATCTTCATCATCTGTGTTTATTTTCTGACTTATTTAAATGCATCTATAATCTTATCTTCCAAATATGGAATTACAGCCTCAGTCAAACCAAGAGGTGACCACTTTATCACTGGTAACTGCACAACCATTCTGTATGAAGCCACTTGGACTGCTTATTTAACTCATCAGGAAAAAACTAAATATCCATTAGTATTAATTAATTGATTTAATGCAGGTAAAAATGCTTATATCATGTTTAAACTCAGTCTCAACAATGCCACCAATGAAGTAATAAGTGAGAGACATCCAGGTTCGGTGTTCTACATTTTAGTGTTCTTCCTTTTCTTTCTGCAGCTCAGATCGTACAACACATTAACAAGAAGCATTATAAAGTACAGGCAGCACCGTAAGCATTTTCACCATTTTGTGTGCCTTCCAGCTGACCATCACAGCTGCTCAGCAGCACCATTTTACTTTGAATGGCCTCCGTACTACACCCCAGGCCTGAGACCGCACCAATGGTGGACTGGGAAAGGGAAGTGAACTAGAGCAGCTAGCAGTATGTTGCATGTGCTGTACTGCACCAGA